>NC_135597.1:7500-10000 GCF_965152235.1 Eretmochelys imbricata | reverse complement strand
AGGGTTAGGGTTAGGTTAGGGTTAGGGTTAGGGTTAGGGTTAGGGTTAGGGTTAGGGTTAGGGTTAGGGTTAGGGTTAGGGTTAGGGTTAGGGTTAGGGTTAGGGTTAGGGTTAGGGTTAGGGTTAGGGTTAGGGTTAGGGTTAGGGTTAGGGTTAGGGTTAGGGTTAGGGTTAGGGTTAGGGTTAGGGTTAGGGTTAGGGTTAGGGTTAGGGTTAGGGTTAGGGTTAGGGTTAGGGTTAGGGTTAGGGTTAGGGTTAGGGTTAGGGTTAGGGTTAGGGTTAGGGTTAGGGTTAGGGTTAGGGTTAGGGTTAGGGTTAGGGTTAGGGTTAGGGTTAGGGTTAGGGTTAGGGTTAGGGTTAGGGTTAGGGTTAGGGTTAGGGTTAGGGTTAGGGTTAGGGTTAGGGTTAGGGTTAGGGTTAGGGTTAGGGTTAGGGTTAGGGTTAGGGTTAGGGTTAGGGTTAGGGTTAGGGTTAGGGTTAGGGTTAGGGTTAGGGTTAGGGTTAGGGTTAGGGTTAGGGTTAGGGTTAGGGTTAGGGTTAGGGTTAGGGTTAGGGTTAGGGTTAGGGTTAGGGTTAGGGTTAGGGTTAGGGTTAGGGTTAGGGTTAGGGTTAGGGTTAGGGTTAGGGTTAGGGTTAGGGTTAGGGTTAGGGTTAGGGTTAGGGTTAGGGTTAGGGTTAGGGTTAGGGTTAGGGTTAGGGTTAGGGTTAGGGTTAGGGTTAGGGTTAGGGTTAGGGTTAGGGTTAGGGTTAGGGTTAGGGTTAGGGTTAGGGTTAGGGTTAGGGTTAGGGTTAGGGTTAGGGTTAGGGTTAGGGTTAGGGTTAGGGTTAGGGTTAGGGTTAGGGTTAGGGTTAGGGTTAGGGTTAGGGTTAGGGTTAGGGTTAGGGTTAGGGTTAGGGTTAGGGTTAGGGTTAGGGTTAGGGTTAGGGTTAGGGTTAGGGTTAGGGTTAGGGTTAGGGTTAGGGTTAGGGTTAGGGTTAGGGTTAGGGTTAGGGTTAGGGTTAGGGTTAGGGTTAGGGTTAGGGTTAGGGTTAGGGTTAGGGTTAGGGTTAGGGTTAGGGTTAGGGTTAGGGTTAGGGTTAGGGTTAGGGTTAGGGTTAGGGTTAGGGTTAGGGTTAGGGTTAGGGTTAGGGTTAGGGTTAGGGTTAGGGTTAGGGTTAGGGTTAGGGTTAGGGTTAGGGTTAGGGTTAGGGTTAGGGTTAGGGTTAGGGTTAGGGTTAGGGTTAGGGTTAGGGTTAGGGTTAGGGTTAGGGTTAGGGTTAGGGTTAGGGTTAGGGTTAGGGTTAGGGTTAGGGTTAGGGTTAGGGTTAGGGTTAGGGTTAGGGTTAGGGTTAGGGTTAGGGTTAGGGTTAGGGTTAGGGTTAGGGTTAGGGTTAGGGTTAGGGTTAGGGTTAGGGTTAGGGTTAGGGTTAGGGTTAGGGTTAGGGTTAGGGTTAGGGTTAGGGTTAGGGTTAGGGTTAGGGTTAGGGTTAGGGTTAGGGTTAGGGTTAGGGTTAGGGTTAGGGTTAGGGTTAGGGTTAGGGTTAGGGTTAGGGTTAGGGTTAGGGTTAGGGTTAGGGTTAGGGTTAGGGTTAGGGTTAGGGTTAGGGTTAGGGTTAGGGTTAGGGTTAGGGTTAGGGTTAGGGTTAGGGTTAGGGTTAGGGTTAGGGTTAGGGTTAGGGTTAGGGTTAGGGTTAGGGTTAGGGTTAGGGTTAGGGTTAGGGTTAGGGTTAGGGTTAGGGTTAGGGTTAGGGTTAGGGTTAGGGTTAGGGTTAGGGTTAGGGTTAGGGTTAGGGTTAGGGTTAGGGTTAGGGTTAGGGTTAGGGTTAGGGTTAGGGTTAGGGTTAGGGTTAGGGTTAGGGTTAGGGTTAGGGTTAGGGTTAGGGTTAGGGTTAGGGTTAGGGTTAGGGTTAGGGTTAGGGTTAGGGTTAGGGTTAGGGTTAGGGTTAGGGTTAGGGTTAGGGTTAGGGTTAGGGTTAGGGTTAGGGTTAGGGTTAGGGTTAGGTAGTTAGGGTTAGGGTTAGGGTTAGGGTTAGGGTTAGGGTTAGGGTTAGGGTTAGGGTTAGGGTTAGGGTTAGGGTTAGGGTTAGGGTTAGGGTTAGGGTTAGGGTTAGGGTTAGGGTTAGGGTTAGGGTTAGGGTTAGGGTTAGGGTTAGGGTTAGGGTTAGGGTTAGGGTTAGGGTTAGGGTTAGGGTTAGGGTTAGGGTTAGGGTTAGGGTTAGGGTTAGGGTTAGGGTTAGGGTTAGGGTTAGGGTTAGGGTTAGGGTTAGGGTTAGGGTTAGGGTTAGGGTTAGGGTTAGGGTTAGGGTTAGGGTTAGGGTTAGGGTTAGGGTTAGGGTTAGGGTTAGGGTTAGGGTTAGGGTTAGGGTTAGGGTTAGGGTTAGGGTTAGGGTTAGGGTTAGGGTTAGGGTTAGGGTTAGGGTTAGGGTTAGGGTTAGGGTTAGGGTTAGGGTTAGGGTTAGGGTTAGGGTTAGGGTTAGGGTTAGGGTTAGGGTTAGGGTTAGGGTTAGGGTTAGGGTTAGG